>NW_024104324.1:60741-93224 GCF_003945595.2 Pipra filicauda | reverse complement strand
GAACAACTGGAGAAGAGCAAATGTCAGCTGCAAGAAGAGGTGACAAAACACCACCATCATTTGGAGACTTTGGTGCTGGATGGCAGCCAAAGAGAACAGTGTACAGGAGAGGTGGCAGAAGGAGCTGACCAGGAAAGAAGTCCAAAGCTACAAGAGGTCAGCCTCGTTTTGCAAGTAAGTGAATTTCTCCCCAGTGTCCACAGGCTCTTCATTAGGAGCTTTGAAGCAGAGTGCTCATTTGGGCTTCTTTCCCACTGCAAAGAATTGTTTGCCCTGGTAGCTCCTGGGTTCTGCCTTGGTTGCTGCTGGGAGTGAGGAGGCAGAGCCGCCTCTCTGAGTCAGGCTGGGCCCTTGAAAGTGGGTGGGTGCAATTTTGTGCTGGGCAGAGCTCTCTTTTTCTTGTGGTGGTTGAAGGTGCACTGTCTCCTTCAGGCACAGGCAGCCCACCAGGCCCCACTAGGACAAACCAGAGACCATCATTGTGATTCCGTGAGAATCCAGTTGGAAGAAAGGATTAGAAATCTGGAAAGTGAATTGGAGAGGATCAAAACCACCCAAGAAGAGAGTGCTTCTCGTAAAGAAGCAACACAGGGAGAGATGGGGATGTACAAAGAGCTGTATCTGGAGGAAGTTAAAACCAGAAGATGCCTTGCCAAGAAACTGGAAAGGTAAGTCCATGCTTGTTTGGAGTGGTAATAAGAGAGTCCTTTTTCTTCCTGCATTTTCCTTGGAAATCCATCTTCTCCATCTGGCCAGCATTATTGCCCTCCATTGGCCAACAGGGTCTGATGGAGTTGCCAAGACCCTCTCCTTGATATTTGAAAAGTCGTGGCAGTCAGGGGAAGTCCCAGGTGAGGGGAAAAAGGGAAACCCACTGTGCCCATCTTTGGAAGGGGTAGAAAGGAGGGCCCTGGGAACTGCCAAGGTGTCAGCCTGCCCTCTGTGCCTGGGGAGGTGATGGAAAAGATCCTTCTAGAAGCTCTGTCAAGGCACGTGGATGACAGGGAGGTGATTGGAAGCAGCAGCACAGCTTCCCCAAGGGCAAGTGCTGCTTGACCAACCTGGTGGCCTTCTAGGATGGAGTGACTGCCTCAGTGGACAAGGGCTACCCATGTCATCTCCCTGTCATTCTGGGAAGCCTTTGACACAGTCCCCCACAACATCCTTCTCTCCAAAGTGGAGAGAGATGGATTGGATGCGTGGACTGTTAGATGGAGAAGAAATTGGGTGAACAGTGCCATGCAGAGGTGGTGATCAATGGCTCAGAGTGCTGAGGGCCATCAGTGCCGAGTGGTGTCCCTGAGGGGTCTGGATTGGGTCCAGTGTTCTTTAATCTCTTCACTAATGATCCAGAGGAAGGGCTGGAGTGCGCCCTCAGCCCCTGTATCAGTGCAGGCTGGGGGATGAAGAGGGGCAGAGCAGCCCTGCCGAGAAGCCCTTGGGCTGGAGGAGAGGCCGGACATGAGCCGGCGATGTGCGCTCGCAGCCCAGAGAGCCAATTGTGTCCTGGGCTGCGTCCAAGGCAGCGTGGCCAGCGGGTGGAGGGAGGGCATTCTGCCTCTCTGCTCTGCCCCTGGGAGAGCCCAGCTGGAGGGCTGCATCCAGCTCTGGGCTCCTCAGCACAGCAAGGACCTCCAGCTGTTGGACTGAGTCCAGAGGAGGCCACCAAGGTGCTTGGAAAGATGGAGCACCTCTGCTAGGAGGAAAGGCTGGGACAATTGCAACCCTTCAGCCTGGCAAAGAGAAGGCTTTGGGGTGACCTAATTGTGGCCTTTTGGGGTGTGAAGGGAGCCCACAAGAAGGATGAAGAGAGTGCATTTAAAAGGGCAGGTAGTGAGAGGACAAGGGGGAATGGCTTCAAATGGAAAGAGAGTAGGTTTAGATTTGATCCTGGGAAGAAATTGGTTGCTGTGAGGGTGGTGAGGAACTGCAACAGGTTGCCCAGAGAAGCTGTGGATGCCCCATGGCTGGAAGTGTTCAAGGCCGGGTTGGATGGAGTTGTGAACAAGCTGGTCTGGTGGAAGGTGTCCCTGCCCACAGCAGGAGGCTTGGAACTGGATGATCTTTAAGGTCCCTGCCAAGCCAAGCCATTCTAGGCTTGGATGCTGTCTGTGCTGTTTCTGTGAGACTGTGGGGGAAAGGCTGGTTCTTCCTGTGTTTCATGGTTTTCTTCACTGATTTGCTGTGCAGGCTGGAAAAGCTTCTGAGGATAGAGAGGAGGAAACTCCTGGTTAATGAAGAGAAAGGAAGTCAGTCCCAGCTGGAAGAAATGAAGAAGAGATATTCTGAAAAGGTCAAGGAAGTTGATAGATTCCAAAGAGAGGTGAGCTGCTCTCTGGGTGGGGCTCTTTGGTTGTGGTGTTCCTTCTTTTGAAAGCTGGGAGATGCTTTCCCTCTATTTCTTGTCACGTGGATGTTTTTATTCCCTTGGCTGCATTTTGGATGTGATGGGCTTTTCTTAATGCTCCTCCTGCTGTTCCAGTGGGAGATGACTCGAACTAATCCGGGGTAGTTCTCCTTCTGGGGAAAGATGCAAATGTTAAGGGCAAAGCAGTAGGTGTAAGGGCTGATGGAGGCCAGGCTGTCCTGCAGAGGAGGGGCAAGCCAGGAGTGGCAGCCAGCCTGTCAGGGTGCGTGAGCTCCCGGGCCAGGGAGCCGTCCCACAGGCCCTGAGCAAGAAGAGCAGAACAGGTCCTGTGAGAGTGAGCGGGGTCAGCCAAGAGTGCAGATCCCCCGGCTGGGCCTGAGGGATGGGCAGGTCTGCCGTCCTGGCAGGACATCACGTGCATGGGCTGAGAGCAGTGGGGCCCAGCTCAGGCCTGGCTGCAGCTGGAGGGAGGCTGTGACAGCGTCCTCTGGGTGTGCCAGATGAATTGCTGCCCTGGCAGAGAGGGGAGGAACAACGCTGTCACTGGCAGGGCACCATCAGCCCCTGAGCCCTGTCTCAGGCACGAGCTGAGCAGGAGGCCCTTGAGGTTTGGCTTTTCTCCACAGTGTTGTTGCTGCCCAGGGCCCAAGGAGGACAGGGGCCTCCCAGGGGAAAATCTGTCCCTTCTTGCTCACGGGGAGCTGTTTCAGCCCATCCTGTGGCGGGGAGCCCGAAGGACTGTTCCCAGCAGTGCTTTTGAGGCTACTGTGCCTGTGCAGCAGTGGCACAGAACCTCTCATCCCTTCTCCGCTCGTCACTCGGATCCGTTGCTGAAGCGGCGTCTGTCAGAGCCACGCTTGGGTTTGAAGGCATCCCTGTAGAATGGCTTCCTGCCTTTGCAGTCATTCCTTTGGAGTCCAGAAGCTTGGAGCATTTTTGCATGAGGAACTCCAAAAGGCTGGGAAGCTGAGGAATCCTGTGGCAAATGATGGGAAAGCTGTTCTTGCTGGAAAAGAAAAGCCTGGTTGCACTTTGTGTCTAGTCCTGAGCCAGCAGATGATGAATAAAGTCTCCCTGGGCACCCCCTTTTGAGGTTTTCCAGGAATTCACTGCCTTTACACCACGCTGAGTTCCTTTTTTGTTCCTTCTGTCTGCAGGTTGCTGAACTTTCCCAGCAGTTGGACAGGGAACGTGAACAGTGCACGCAGCTGGAGGCCAAAAATCAGGCTTTGCAAGAAGAGCTGTCTGCCCTGCGTGGGAAGTGCGAGAACCTGGCCATGGACAAATGCCAGCTGCAAGAAGAGCTGGCAAAACTCCACCATCATTTGGAGACCAACGTGGTGGATCGCAGCCAACTCGAACAGTGTAAAAGAGAGGTGGAAGAACAAGCAGACCAGGAAATAAGACAAAAACTCCAAGAAGTCAATGAGTTTTTGCAAGTAAGTGAATTTCTCCCCAGTGTCCACAGGCACTTCCTAAACTTCTCTTGTGGCCATGGTGTTTGGTCTTTTTCTTTTGCTCCTGTATTCTGTGGGTTAGCTTCTGTCTTTGCTGAAGGCAGTGGCAGAAGGCAATCTGGTTGGGCAGGAGTGCTGTCATGGGTGTGGAATGTGCCGGCAGGTCCCTGAATGCAAAGGCTGCCCAAGGCAGATTCCCACTTTGCAGTGCTTGGGGGGATCTCTGTGCGCTGCTCTGCTTCTCACTGCTCATCCTTGGATGGGTTTGGCAACTTGCAGCTGTCATGGCCAGACCTACAGGTGCTGCTTTGTCCTTGTAGGGGGTGAAAGTGCTCAGAAAAGGAGTCACTGAAATTCCAGGGATGGGAGGGAGGGGGTGGAGGTGGAAACTCTTCTTGTCTTTGAAGAATCCCTTTGGACATGCCCTGTCCTACAGACCCAGTGTCTCTTCATTAGTAGCTTTGAAGCAGAGTGCTCATTTGGGCTTCTTTCCCACTGCAAAGAATTGTTTGCCCTGGCAGCTCCTGGGTTCTGCCTTGGTTGCTGCTGGGAGTGAGGAGGCAGAGCCGCCTCTCTGAGTAAGGCTGGGTCCTTGAAAGTGGGTGTGTGCAATTTTGTGCTGGGCAGAGCTCTCTTTTTCTTGTGGTGGTTGAAGGTGCACTGTCTCCTTCAGGCACAGGCAGCCCACCAGGACACCTTAGAAGAAATCAGAAGCAGTCATGTGGACTCACTGAAAAAACAGTTAGAAGACAGAATTAGAGATCTGGAACGTGCACTGGGAAGGACAAAAAGCAACCAAGCAGAAAGACCTTTTCAAAAGGAATCCACCCAGGCAGAAGTGGACAAGTACAAAGAGCTGTATCTGGTGGAAGCCCAAAGAAGAAAAAGCCTCGCCAAGAGACTGGAAAGGTAAGTCCCTGCTTTTTTGGACTGGTAAGAACAGACTCCTTTTTCCTCCTGCATTTTCCTTGGAAATCCCTTTTCTACATCTGGCCAGCGTCAGGTGTGAAAGCAGAACGTGGCATCTTTGTGGGGAAAGTTCCTTCAGAGCCTTCCCTTCCTCAGACCTGTCTTCCTTTCTCTTTAGAGTTCCAGCAGTAACCCCACAGCAGCACCACTCTGGCATTATTGGTGTCTTTTCAAGTTGAGGTTGTTTTAGCAGGCAGTCTTTTTGCCAGTCTCAACTCTCCTCATCCCGTGGGTGACAGAAAAGCTGAATCTTGTGCCCTTTCCTGTTTGAATAAGGAGAGGCCTCTGGGAGAAGAGAGTTGGATTCTGTGAATCCAAAATAAGGCGGCTCTTTCTTGGCTTCTGTTTTGGCAGCGGGTCTGAGGGTTGAGCTTTCCTTGAGAAGGCCAGGGTAGCCCAGAGTTCTTCTGGAGGTGCCACTGGCTGCTCTTTGCACTTGGTGTGATTTCTTAGAAACAGGCCCTGTGAACAAGCTCAGATCAAAGGATGTGCTGGGTTTGGACGCTCTTCATGCCCTTGGCTTTTAGAAGTCGAGTAGTAGCCAAGGCTGTGGAGGGGAACTTTGCGAAAGCCTTCCTGCCAAAGATGACTCTGTGTGTGCTTGTGAATGTTTCAGAGCTACTGAGAGACTTGCAGAGGCCAACACCAAGCTTTTTGGAGCGCCACAGAAGCAGATCTGTGGTCACAAGCAGCGCTGTCAGCGGACTTCTGGCTGCAAGTCCACTTCTGGATTCACCTGGCCTGGGACATCTTGGCCTCAGTTTGGGACTGAGCAGAAGTCTGGCTCTCAGAACACCACCCAGACACCTGTGGTAAAGCCCAAGACTTCTGCTCATCAGGTTGGTATAGATTTTCCAGAGTGGTCAAAGGCCCAAAAAGGTTGAAATGGAAGCAATGAGCTGTGGAACTCCATTCTTTTCCAAGAGAAACTGTGGGCAAGAGCTCTGTGGCACAGGAACCTCCCACCTAAGTTCTACCCTAAATTTACACGTAGTAATCTTCTGTAGTCTGTGGGGTTTGGCAGGAAGCCAACTCCAACCGGCTACAGATGGTTTTGGTGTCAGAAGTGGGATTGTTTTGGTTCCTTTGGTTTTGTTGTGGGAACATTGTCTGGGAAAGCTGCCAAGAGCAGGTTTGTTTTGTCAACATCCCCCATTGTTTTGGGACACTCCTGGGAGAGCTGCCAAGAAGGATTTTGTTTATCTAAACATAGCTTTGTTTAGGAACAAGAAGGGAAAATAATAACAATGGCCTTTTTACTAATTTTATTCCTGATTCTTGCTGGTTTTGTGCCTGTCCTAGGACATCCTGTGAGGGACCGTTCAGATGGATGGAACGAATTGCTTCCTTTCCTTAATTTCGACACCCACGGCCTAGTAGCCAGTTTCCTTGATGGTGGCCTTCAAGGTTTGGTAGCAAAGACTCCAAGATCAGCTCTAACCCATCCCTACATTGCTCAGTGACAATGATCCTAGTGGTGAAGGCAGCGAAACTGCTACTTAAAATTGGAGAGGTGGTGCTGCATTGGTCCCCTTGTTGTACGAAAGGAATCGCTGGAGCTTTGGGGACAAGAAGTGCCAACGGCCACGACAACTGTACACAGGCAACAGTATCGGAGGAACCGAGATGCTGTGACCCCCATCCATACATCCAGTACATCCATGACATCATTGTGGGGGGGACACAGCAGAAGAAGTTTTCGAGAAAGGACAGAAGATCATCCAGATTCTCCTCGAGGCTGGTTTTGCCATCAAGAAGAGTAAGGTCAAGGGCCCTGCCCAAGAGATCCAGTTCCTAGGGCTGAAATGGCAAATGGACGACACCAGATACCAACAGACGTCCTCCACAAGATTGTAGCAATGGCTCCACCCACAAACAAGAAAGAAACCCAAGCTTTTCTTGGAGCCATTGGCTTCTGGAGGATGCACATCCCAGAGTACAGCCAGATGGTGAGCCCTCTTTACTTTGTGACCTGTGAAAAGAACAATTTCCAGTGGGGTCCTGAACAACAACAAGCTTTCAGGCAGATCAAGCAAGAGATTGCACATGCCGTGGCTCTTGGAGCAGTCAGGACAGGACCAGAGGTAAAGAATGTGCTCTACTCTGCAGCTGGAGATAAAGGTCCCTCCTGGAGCCTCTGGCCAAAGGTGCCTGGTGAGACGTGAGGGCGACCACTGGGTTTCTGGAGCCGAAGCTACAGAGGTTCTGAGGCCAATTCCACCCCTGTGGAGAAGGAAATCTTAGCAGCCTATGAAGGCATACGAGCAGCTGCAGAGGTAATTGGTCCCAAAGCACAGCTCTTCTTGGCACCCCAGATGGGACCCCAGCATGCAAAGTGTAACTAGATAAGGGAAAAAGGGGGTAGGGTTTATCCATTTTAGGGAAAGGGTGGCCAAAAAGGAAATACTGCAATGCAGCAAACTTTGGCCAATCGGGGAGCGGGGTCTAAGGATACAGACATCAAGGGGATTTTTCATCAAACAATTTCAGGGGACAAACAAGGGAAAAACTACAGTAAATGTTTAGACACAACCGTAAAACTCGAAAGGCTTTGGGTCTGAACTTCTTGACAACTTCATCCAGGGCTTTCATCCTCTGGAGGGTCACACATTTCTTGTTGTCTTCTCCAGCTTTCAGATTCAGCAATGTCCTCACTCCCAACAGACCAGGGTCCCCTTTCCAGAGTAATGGAGGAGCACCGGGATTTTTTAATCCAAAATTCCCGGATTGGAATGAAATGCTCTGGAAAGGCTCTGGAAATCATTGGGTGTTCACAGTGAGTCTCTGGTTTCCCATCCCCTGCTTCAGATGTGAAAACATGTTCCTTGCAGTCGGAATGTAAACTCATCAGCTCCAATAAACTTGAGCACTATATCCCATCATCCAGATCATCAATGAAGATGTTCACCAGGAATTGCTGATCACTGGCCTCCAGCTGGATGTTGCACTCCTGATCACCACCCCAGCCGGGAGATTTCAACCAGCCTGCTGTCTGCTCATCCAGCCCATACTTCATGGGCTTCTCTGTGAGGGAGCCCTGTCTGTGTCCACTAGTACACACATTCATTTGGATTTTAAACAATCAAACAGAAGTGATTGTTTTAACAGCAGAATTATTTTTCAAAGGGAAATAGAAGGGTAAGAGTTTTTAATTTTAATGATCATGTTTTACATGGTACTAATTGACATCTAGTAGAAATGAGACAGCACCTTAAGAGACAAATCTACATTCTCTATTTATGCCTCTGAATTACAGATATGGCTTTGATGGAACGAGTGCCTTCAAGCTCCATTGGCAGGCACTGTTTGAAAGCTATTTGGGTGATTTTTGATAAGAAATGAAAGATGCAACAGCAGGAAGCCATTCAGCAATCCCTGACAAGGGAGGTCCACTGTCAATTGCTGGGAGGGCCCCCACCTGTTTCTTTTAATGGTGCTCCCAAATCCCACCTCTTGGGCCTCCCATCCCATCCTTTTTGGTCCCCTCAGGCATCTCCTCCCCAGCATCTGCTCTGTGTCCTACCCAGGGTCCCCAAATATCCTCCCATTAATCATTCCCAAAGCTTTTCTTTCCATCCTTCCCCTCAGACCTTTGCCTTTCACCCAGGCCACTGCCCTGGTACCTCCCAAGACCATTCCTTGCCTCCCTCTCCACTCCCAACCATCTCCCATTGCCCTTGTTTTTGTCCTCCTCCATCATCCTCCTCCTGTCCCCACCAAGCCTCTCCCTTGCAGTCCCCACATCCCTACACTTGAATTCCTTTCCCCTCCCCTGCATCCCACACAGGGCCCCTTCAACACCCCAATCCCAGTCCCGTGGGCTCCCCAGTTCCCCCCAGTTCAGCATCTTTGGGTCCCCCCCAACCTCCTCCCCCCCTCCCTGCAGGCCCTGAATTCCCCTGGCTCTCCTTGTCTCCATCCCCACCCTGGGCCCTGCAGGCACAGGGGTTGGAGGTGAAACTGGGGGCAGTGGGAGCAGGGGGAGCAGAAGGGATTTTCCCCCTCAGACGGGGGCAGCCCTGGGCTGGGGGGCTGGGGACCCCCGTGTCCCTCCCCCAGCCCCACAGGGGCCAATCCTGCTTAAACCTTTGCTCTCCTTGCCCAGGCACTCTTGGCAGGAACCCAAAATGATCTGCGGGAGGTGAGTGGGCCGGGGGGACTGGAGGGCATCCAGTCTGGGAACTGGGGGACACTTTGGTCCCCCCATCCCTCGCTGGCACCGGGGACATCCCAGTGACCAGCCAGGGCTCCTGGGCTCTCTCCAGCTGCATTTAGTGGACGTTGGGATCCTGAAGATGGCTCAGGTGGGTACCAGGAGTTCTGCCTGAGTCGGGTCCTCCCCTCACATGGCCATGACACTTCTGGCCATCCCAGTCTGCCCCAGTATACCCCAGTGCACCTTCCCCAAGGATCCCATTTCTTCCCCCAGGCTCCCAATACATCCCACTGCACCCAGGGTGTCCCTAACCCTGCCTTTGTCCCCAGCCCCCTGTGGTTGAGAAGGTGGTGGGTCCTGTTGGTGAGAAAGGCGTGGCTGCATCCCTGGATGGCTGAGGTGAGCAGTGCCTGCAGGGAGAGGGGTCAGGACAAGGCCCCTCTCATGTTGCAGTGGACTTTGGGGGTGACGTTTGGGGCTCTGTCTTTCAGGCCTGGTGGTGACACCCGTGCCCTGTCCCCCTCCAGTGGCATGAGGAGATGATCATCCCTGGAAGAACCCCCTGATTTCCCTCAGAGCCCAGGGGCATTTCCCCAGAATGATCAATAAATCCCTTCAGCAAAGCTACTCTGCTTGATCTTGTGTGTGTGTTCCCAACTCCATGTGTGTGTTCCCATCTCCATGGGTGTGTTCCCATCTCTCTGTGTGTGTTCCCATCTCCATGTGTGTGTTCCCAACTCCATGTGTGTGTTCCCATCTCCATGGGTGTGTTCCCATCTCCATGGGTGTGTTCCCATCTCCATGTGTGTGTTCCCATCTCCATGTGTGTGTTCCCAACTCCATGGGTGTGTTCCCATCTCCATGGGTGTGTTCCCATCTCCATGGGTGTGTTTCCATCTCCATGGGTGTGTTCCCATCTCCATGCCTGCATTCCCATGTCCATGTCCTCTCCTTCTCCAGCCCCTGCACACCCGGTGCCTCTCTGGCCGCTCCCCTGCCATGAGCAGAGAGGCTCAGGGGGCTCCTGGGGGTCTCTGCACACGAGATCCCCTTCACCCCCTCCATGTGCATCCTGAGCAGTGCAGGTTGGGGCATCGTGGAAAGTCCCTGCTGGGGGCTGGGACAGGCAGGGGGCACACGGGGCAGCCCCTGGAGCACCTGGACCTCCCCTGTGCTCTGGGAGGGATGGGAAAGGGGATCAAAGGAGCCAGCGGGTGTCAAATGCCCCCAGATCTCAAGGGCCAGGCTCGGGGCTGAAGGGATGGAGAGCAGCCCTGCATCCAAGGCCACGGGGATAGTGGGGGATGAAAAGCAGGATGGGAGCCAGCAATGGGAGCTCACAGCCCACAACCCCCCCGTGTCCTGGGCTCATCCCACAGCGTGGGCAGCAGGGGAGGGGGGTTCTGTCCCTCTGCTCCTCTCAGCTGAGACCCCCCCCTGCAGTGCTGCCTCCAGCTCTGGGGCTGCCTCAGGGTGTGGTTTTCTGTTGAGGAGGAAAAGGCAGGACTGAGTCAGGTCAGACTCTATTAGCAAAACGTGTCTCTTTTTAGGAAGACCTCTCTGCATCCCCCTCCCCTGAGCTCTGGGTTTTGCTGGCTGATGGGGGCTTTGAGAGCAGGGACCCTGTGACAGGCTCCCGAGGAATCCTCCTTGCTGTGAGAGGCAACTCGGAACACGGGGTGATCCGAGATTAAATGTGCCTGTGACACATCAAAGCGTTTCCAGCCCTGCTGTTCACAGTTTGCCCAACTGCAGAGCAGAGCTGAGGGGATTTGCTGTAGTTTAACTTGTTACAGTTTCACTTGGTACATTTAGAAGTAAATTTGGATGGGTGAAATCCCTGACATTTCTGATGTTCTCCAAGTGAAATCTCGTGGGTCCTGGGAGTCAAAGGGATGGTCTCAGTGCAGAGAGAAGAACTACGCTGGCCATCACTCCTGTTCTCAGCCGCCCCTCGCTGGCAGCTTGGAGCTGAGGGAGGATCACACTAAGGAGCTCCCTTAAAAAGAGACAGGGCCTTTCTGGGAGCAGAGGAATCCAGGCTGAAAGGGCAGATTGACAGACTCCTTGTCTTTTCTCAGGGTGCCTGATTAGGATCTCCTCTTTCTTCTCCCAGACTGCTGCACAGAGGGATCATTGCAGCTGCCCAGAGCATTTCTATGGCTCTACCACCGAGGTGTCCTCTCCATGGGGATCCCAGACAGCACAGAGATACTATGGCAGAGCTGTGCCCTTCTGGAGGACACCCTGCAGGACACCCGGGGAAGCAGCTGAATGTCCTGAAGTTGCCTGGAGGGCACTTGGGCATTTTGCTCCCACAGACACATCCCCACAGCAGCACCCAAAGGGTTTGTGTCTGGACAGGAACCTGCCACCCCAAAGCCCCTGCACTGCCTGAGAAAAGCCAATGGTGAGAAGAAGAACAGCTCAGACAACAGGGGATGGCAGGGAAATGCCACAATGCTGCTGCCAAGGGAGGAGGGACACACAGAGAGAGATGGAAATGGGGGCCTTGTCCTTGCCTGGGCTCTGCTGCTGCAGGGCAATGCACAGCCCAGGGGCCATGGCCTGAGGGCACAGGCTCTGCTTAGGCTGGGAAAGGAGCCCAGGGAGGAGCTGCTCAGGGAAGGGGTCTGTGCCACAGGGACAGCAGGGAGGGGCCCACATCCCCCTGCCCAGCCCTTGTGGCAGCAGCTCCCTGTCCCTGCCTGCCTGTCTCTGGGTGAGGAGCTGTTCCTGCCAGCAGCCCCTGCCTGTGCCCAGCTCAGCTCCCTGCCAGTGCTGCCAGAGCCATGCCCAGCCCAGTGCCCAGGGGCAGCTCTGCCTGGGCAGGGGCTGCAGAGCAGATCCCAGACCCTGCGGTGGCTGGGAAGGGGGAGGTGTTCTGGGGGGATGTGCTTCCTGAGAAGGGCCCCTGGAAATGGCAGGAGGTGGAGCTGAAGCTGTGAGGAGCCCTGAGCCTGCAGCTGAAGGGCCCTGCCCTGCCCTGCCCGGCCCTGAGGGGTCACTCCTTCCACCCACCCCTTCTCCCCCAGCCCCGTGGCAGCTCCTTGGCCGGGCTGAGAGCTGACCCTGGCAGGCAGCAGAGTCCCTGCCCCAGCACACAGAGCCCTGGGGGCAGGACCCTGCTCTGCCCCACAGCCCTGGGGCACCCCTGGCTGCACCCCCACCTTCCCACCCCACAGCCAGCCCTGCCACAGGGAACCTTCTTGCCCTGGGCCTCTGAGGGGGCAGCAGCAAGTCCTGCTCTGCAGCAGCTTCTCCTGCTGCACCCCAGGAAATCCAGCAGAGCCATCCTGACAGCTCCTGCCACTGCTGGCATTTGGCAGCTGGGAGAGGCACTTACAGGAACTCACTTGCACTGCTCTGCAGCCAGAGCCTGATCATGGCAAAGGGCTGGGAAGGTTCCTCCCCTGAGCAGCTCTCCCCTGTCCTCCCACCCCAGGATCTCTTGAACCTCCTGCTCCCTTCTCCTCTCTGCCCTTGCTACCTGCAGCTCCTGCCCTGCTCTGCCATGTGGCCACTTCCCCTGCACTGCAGCAACTGGGAGAGTCCTGCTGAAAGATCCTAGAAGCTGTGGGATGTGGCAGCTTTAGGAGATCCCTCCAGGAAGGGAAGTTGAACTTTCCTGCAGCCAGAGAAATATTCATTCAAATCCCGTGAAGGTTTCTCCCATAAGTGAGAGCTCAGTCCCCTCCCAGCCCAGGCTGCCTCTCATCTCTCTGCCTTCTCTCCTGTGCCCTGGGTGCTGCAGGCAGTGCCCTCAGCCCTGCTGGGCTGGGCAGAGGAGCTGCTCCTGGGCAGAGCTTGCCAGGAGCTCCCTGTGTGCCAGGAGCCCGGCCCAGCTCAGCAGCACAGCAACAGCCCCAGGCAGCACTTCTGCCCTTCAGGGATCCCTCCAAGTGTCCCTGGGGCTCCAGGGGACCCTGCTGGGACACAGCTGAAGGAAATAATGATGTTCCTTCTCTCAGCTGGGCACAGACACTTCTTTCAGCAGGGTCATTTCTCCAAACAGACACTGAGTTAAGTTCAAGAGTCCCCTTTTCATGTCCCATCATTAGACAGGAAACCCAGACAGTGCCCAGGAGGGATCTCCTTCACCCCCACTGAGGGAAGGGACTCAGCTGAGTCAACAGAGGTGTCTCCTTGTGGCTCTGCAGACCTGGGGCCAGAAGGACACTCAGCTCCCTCCACAGCCCCCATGGGGTGGGATTCCTCCTGCCCCAGTTCAGGGGGCCCAAAACAGGCACCTGCAGGTGACTCCTGTTGGGGCAGATGACACTGCAGAGATAAGAAATTATCTTAGCCAGAAACCATGGAATTTAAAGACAGACAAGGAAAGCTTGTTTACATATACCACCTGATATTTTTATACTATCTTTTAATTAAGCAGACTTGCTGTCTCCACGAAAATCCTTTTACCACCTTGTTTACCCCATCTCCTGTTGTAATTGTGATAAAGAAATATCTGTTTATCTGTTTGAAGAAAATTATCTCCCTGCGCTTCCTGGACCCTCAACCTCAAATGTGAATACAATGTATGTCCCCCCTTCCCTGAACCCTGTATATAGCTAGAGTTGTGTCAAACAAAGGATTCAGCTTTGTACCCACAAACTGGATCGTGCAATTATTTAAACTGTCTTAGACTCCTTGTCCCATCTCCCGTGGGAATGAATGAAGACCAAAGCCAGGAGTGACCTGCTGGGACACAAAGCCCTGGTCACTTCTGAGGGGCCAGAGGTGACCGAGATTCCTGCTGGGAACTGCAGGCTCCAATGGAGCAGTTCCTAGGCACAGGGCAGCAGCTGTGGGATCTTCTTGGAGGCTGCTGGGACATTGCTTTGGCCAACTTCAGTGGCAGAAGGGGCCCACATGTAGGACAGGGGAACCTGTCACTGTTCCTCCTGTCCAGGGCAGCCCACAGAGGTGCTCAGCTGAGCAAATGCAGGGAGGGAGGTCTCTCTCCTGTTCTTTATCAGGGTATTTTCTACACATCCTTAGAGTACAATGGCAGTTGTCTCCTGGACATCCCTTCCTTGCTGAACATAATTCAGGGCAGCTGAACCTGAATTTAGTACCCAAAGAGGGGCCTGTAGTGCCAGGGGAGGTGCCAGGGCTCTGCAGCACAAGTGCAGCAGCTGCCATGGACAGCACAGGGCCTGTGCAGGGACCCCGTCCCCATTCCCAGCAGTTGTGGGACAGGCACCACCCAGGGCTCCTCAGACACATTGGGGGCCTTTGGGGCAGGGAGTGAATCCCAGCCCTGCAGGGACATAAGGTCTGGCCCTTCTCTATCCAGCTGGTGCTGGGCAGTTCCTGAATACAAAGCTGTGGTGGTTTGGGCTGGGCCTTCCTTGGTGACCAGTTAGTAACCAAGGAAGGGTCCAGATTTACCCAGTATTCCCTACGATTTTTACATAAACCAGACTATAAGAAGAAAGGAGGAGAGGCCTTCGCTCTTTCCTTCCAGCTTTGGAGGTGCAGGTTCCCTGCTGTTGATCTGCCGTGTTGGGGAGCGAGGCCTGGTTGGGCCTTGCCGACCTTGGCAGATGGAGGTTGCCGGCGATCGTTCCGGAGCGACTCTCGGTTGTCCCAGGAGAGTAGTGAGCTATTTTCTTTGCTAACTCTTTTAGTTGTTAGATATTGTGTCACTAATTGGGATATCTATATATTTTATTTTAGTTTTGTTCCTTTTTTCCCTTCCCCCTTCCCTTTCCCTTGTGAAATTGTATATTTTATTGTGTATAAGTGTAAATATATTTATATATCTCACTTTGGTTGTCTCTCTCTCGTTTCTTAGGTTTTTTTTCTCCCTCTTCTCCCTGAGTTTTGGGGGGGGGACACTTCTGGTGGTAAGGTTTGGAGACTTGGCAGGGAGCCAGCTTCAAACCATATCAAAAGCACATCCCAGCAGGGTCTCCACTCCTGTGCATTCCCTTTTTGTGTGGTTTAACCCCAGTGAGCAGCCAAGTGCCACAGAACTGCTCACTCAGTCCCCCGACCTCCCCCTGCACTGACAGGGGGAGGAGAATCAAGAAAAGGCAAAACCCGTGGGTTAAGAAAAATGTAATAACTGAAACAAAGTAAAGTATGAAAATAATAATAAGTGTAATAACTAATAATAACTGTATTGAAAAGGGAGACAAAAGAAAGAGAGAGAGGAATAAAACCCCAGAGGAACAACTGATGCTCAACATGATTGCTCACACACACTGCCTAATGCCCCCCACCCCAAGCAGTGATCTGCCCCTCCTGCACAACCTCTCCTCATGTATCCACTGGGAATGATGTTCTGCGGTGTGGAATATCCCTTTGGAATATCCAGGTCGGCTGTCCTGGCCCTGCTCCCTCCCAGCTTCTTGTGCACCCGGCAGAGCACAGGAAGCTGGAAAGTCCTTGATTAGGGTAAGCACAACCAAACCATCAGTGTGTGATCAACATTGTTCTCTCATGGAACCCAAACCACAGCCCTGCACCAGCTACTAGGAAGAAAATGAACTCTCTAGTTAGGAAGAAAATTAACTCTATCTCAGAATTAATCTGTAGTTAATCTATAGGAAGATTAACTCTATCTCCTAGGAAGAACAGCCAAGACAAGGCTGGTGTCCACCCCTTATTCCACACCATTTACACCATGTCAGATCCCACACTTTCCAACACATTCCACCATCACCTTTCCTATCATTTGATAGAAACCCACAGATCTCATTGCTTAGTCTATGAAAGTCTGTTGAGTTCATTTAGTCCAGGATTTTAGGCTCCATCTGCCAAAATACTCTTTCAGGGCAGGAAAAATGCTGTCTACTGTTGGATTGTTGCCTGTTGCAGCCAGTTCTTGTTCCATCACCACTGTGCTTGTCTGGTCTCCTCCAAGCTCATTGTTCATTTCTCTCAGTGATTTTCACTGTAATACCCCTGACACGGCAAAGAGTGGCCACAGCAGTGAGAATGCAGTGTTAGAGAGTTACCACCGTAATACACCTGAATTCCTTGGCTATTCTCACCCAAAATCCAGTCCCTTCGAGGCACACACTGGATTTCCCATCTTTCCCTCCTTCCCCACCAAGCGCATCCGTGTCCTTGAGACACGTGAATCCCACGGGTGCACTTCCCTTTGCCTGAAGCAGGAATAACCCAGACTGTCTTCCCAGCATGTTTTTAATGTGCACTACAGGAACTTTATCCCTTTCCATGGCACGTAAAAACTTGGATTGGACAGGGCCAGCCCGATTGGCACATCCCCCAGTGCTGAGTGACCAGGTGGCCTTTGCTAAATGTGCATCCCAATGTTGGCAGGTCCCAGCACCCACTGCATCATTCCATCTTTCCTGGTGCATGGCAGGTGTGGTGGTTTTAGCACCATCAGGAAATTAAAATTCACATAAGTCACTCCTTTTCCCACGCCCCTTCTGGTGAGGGAGGGACAAAAAATCAGAGACTCTGGGTGGAGATAACAATTCACTAAAAGCACAGAGCAATGGAATAAGACACGCACAGTCACAACAGCAATATCACCAGCAAAAGTATCCAGAAAGAGAAGGTGTTTCACTCCCAAAAGGGGGTCACCATGGGGCACACAGACAAGATGTTGGGTGCTCCCCGAGCGACGTGTCCGTGCGGTGCCCCCGGACAAAGGCAATGTGGTGGGGGAGCTCCCAAGGGTAACGTGTCCAACCCCTCAGCCCAACAACAAGGAGAACCAAGGACAAGCCAAGCCCGGGAGCTGGGTCGTCCCGGCCGTGTGGCACAGCCGCTCCCTGGGCTCAGTCCCGCGCTGGCTCCTCTCTTCTCCTCCCAACCCGAGGGCTGAGGGGGCTGAGGCTGCCCCCCAACCGCCCCGTCCTGCTCAGAGCTTTGGTTCAGCACCACGGCCCGTCGTGGTTTCCCCTTTCAGCACCAAAGGTCCATCGTCCCGATCTGGGGAAAACATGAGGGGGAGCAGCGGGACAGAGGACGGGGAGCACAGGAGTGATGCTGACAGTCCCTGCCCTGCAGAGAGCGGGGCAGGATGGAGCAGTTGTGGTGCAGAGCCCCGGCTTTTCCTGCTGGAAGCACAGCCCTAGGGATGGCATGGATGGTACAGGATAAATAACTTGGTGACACCCACAAAGCGCTAAACTGCCCCCTCTGCTCCCTAACCAGGACACTGTGGTGACAGACCATAGCAATGGCAATGTGTGATGGTTGCCATGGTAACTGACCGCAGCAATGGGAATGTCTGATGGTTGCCATGGTAACCGACCCTAGCAATGGGAATGTCTGATAGTTGCCATGGTAACCGGCCATAGCAATGGGACTGTCTGATGGTTGCCATGGTAACCGACCCTAGCAATGGGAATGTCTGATGGTTGCCATGGTAACCGGCCATAGCAATGGGAATGTCTGATGGTTGCCATGGTAACCAGCCATAGCAATGGGAATGTCTGATGGTTGCCATGGTAACCAGCCATAGCAATGGGAATGTCTGATGGTTGCCATGGTAACCGACCATAGCAATGGGAATGTCTGATGGTTGCCATGGTAACCGGCCATAGCAATGGGAATGTCTGATGGTTGCCATGGTAAATGACCGAGGCAATGGGAATGTGTGATGGTTATCATGGTAAAAAAGTGAAGCAGTGGGAAGCATGATGGTTGCCATGGTAACCGACCATAGCAATGGAATGTATGATGGTTGCCATAGTAACTGACATAGCAATGGGACTGTATGATGGTTGCCATGGTAACCGGCTGTAGCAATGGGAATGTGTGATGGTTGCCATTATAACGGACCATAGCAATGAAAATCTCTGCTGTTTGCCATGGCAACTGACTGTAGCAATGGCACTGTATGAGGGTTGCCATGGTAACCAACCATATCACCGGGAATGTATGATGGTTGCCATGGTAACCGACTGTAGCAATGGAAATGTGTGATGGTTGCCATGGTAACCAAGCACAGCAATGGGAATGTATGATGGTTGCCATTGTAACTGACCGTGGCAGTGAGAATGTGTGCTGGTTCCCATGGTAACTTAGCATAGCAATGAGAATGTCTGATGGTTGCCATGGTAACTGACCATTGCAATGGGAGTGTATGATGGTTGCCATGGTAACCGACCCTAGCAATCTCTCCTAGTTGCAAGAACCGGGACCTGTTTATCACTGGGTGGCTACAACCAAAACTGTGTATTCTACACCCTCTGTGGCATTTCTGATGGACTCTTAACAATGGATCCGTTGCAGCAGCTGCCCAGGGACCACCTGACACCTCAGCCGACCAGCTGGCTGGGAAAGAACTGTGCAAGGAGTGTTCCTTTGTCTTCACACCCAGGACTCAGCTGGGATAACTCCCCTTGGGGAGGCATTAGCACCTTCACCCCCAGCCTGAGGGGTCATCTCTGCCAATGGGCCGCCTTGGACTGGCAGAACAGGCAGCTGCAACACCCAGACCATCACACACTCCAAAAATACCCTGGGACTCACAGAGTTAAATCGTCCATTGGGAAACTCCCTGCCCTGGGGGAGGTGCTGCACATCCCCACCTGAACCTGAGCACATTTACTCTTGGGCTTTGGGCACTTCTGCTACCACTCGTGGGATGGAGAGGAGGACCAGAACTCCAACAGGACTGGGATTGGCACTCTCCACAGGACTGCCATCATTACCTCAACACAACTGCCACCATCATCTGCACCAACAGCTTTCCCTTGTCCTTTGCACCCTGGGGGACTCAGCACTGTTCTGTTCTTGTCCCAGGCTGCTGGCTTATACAGCTATTTCTGGGGGTTAAAACCAGTTTTCTCTGTATCATTGTATTTATTGTAATCTTCTCAGTAAATTGTAAGTCTGACTTGTAATCCCTCGGGTGGGTTCATTTCTCCCTCCGGTTTACTTTTAACCCAGCACACGATGGGAACGTACGATGGTTGCCATGGTAACTGACCCTGGCAAGGGGGCTCAGTGCCGTTGCCCACGGCTTCCACTTCTGCAAATTGGCTTCATTCCCCTTCTCCTTCAGCAGCCTCAGCCACTCGTCGTGGGGGCCCCACACAGCAGCTTCCCAGCTCCGTGAGGTTCTGCAGCAGCCCAGGGTTCCTTTGGCCCCACAAGGTCCTGCAGTGTCCCGATGGCCCCTCGATTCCGTGAGGCTCCACAGTGTCCCAGGGTCTCCCTGCTTCCATGAGTTTCCCCAGTGTCCCAGGTTTCCTTTGATTCCACGAGACCCAGATGTGAAGCAGTGGCCCCTTCATTCCACGAGGTTTTGCAGTGTCCCCATGGCTCCTTTCTGCCCTCAGGTTCTGCACAGTCTCAGGTTCCTCTGTTTTCAGGAGTTTCTGCAGTGTCCCGATGTCCTAGTTAGGACAGCTGAGACCAGTTCATCACTGGATGGGTGTAACCCAAAACTGTGTATTCTATAGCCTTCCATGCCATTTCCCAGGAACTGTTATCAATAGAGCATTTACACCATCTGCACATAGAGCCTGACTCCTCAGGCTATAAACTAGGCATTAAGAGGCCTGCAAGATAGGAATATGTTCCTGTCCTCACACCCTTTTATGGAATACCCCGCTCTGAGGGAAGGACTGAGCATTCCTGCCTGAACTGGAGAATATATAAACTTGGAGTTTTGGAACCTTTTTTACCACTCGTGGGATCCAGAGGAAGACTGCAGCTCACCGCTCTCAACCAGCCTGAGACCACCACCCTCAGCTGGACTGCAATCACCACTCTTGACCAGACTGCACCAGCACTCTCACCAACAGGTTTTCCCCTCACCTTTTCCTTTGGACTCAGGGGGCCCAAAGAACACCACTCTGTTCATGCCCCAAGGTGCTGGGTTATATATTTGGGTTTTGTGGGTTAAAACCAATTGTTTGTCTGTATAATTGTACTTATTGTATTATTTTATTAAATTGTTATTCTGACTTATAATCTCTCTTTTGAGTTCATTTCCTATTTATTCTTGCTTTGGTTTTCTCCTTCTTTCATATGCTCTAGTTTTATGGAAGAAATTTGCTTGAACCACGCATCACCACAAAATTCCAACGTTTTACCTCAGGGACTATCTGGAGGAATATAAGAGTTGTCACCCTTTTTGCCACATCCCCTATCTGGATTTTTGCCCCTCTTGGGCACTGAACTTTTGTCCCCCTTGGGCATTTTCCTTTTGCTTCCCCCCATTCCCACATTTACTCACTGATGAGATTCCTCAGTCTTTCCCTGTGGACTCCTTTCCAGATTATGACATTTCCTTACCCTTTCTTCCCCTCTCGCCTGTCTCTGGACAGTCTCAGGAACCCGATGAACTGTCCCATTCTGGCCACAAATGAAGGGAGTTGATCACCAAACTTCAAAGCAGGGGCTTCCCTATCCCTTGCAGCTGCTGGGTTCTCTTGTTCCTCAGCAAACTATACAGATGCTTCAAAATGGGGGTCAAAGGCTGCTTCAAAATGGGGTCAAAGGCTGCATAAACAGTAACTTTCTACTCTACTGCTAAACCAATTAGGACTGTAGCACAAGTTTTGCAAGAACAGTCTTATTATTACTTATACCAGGCAGGGAGTTTCCAGCACAGGATGAATTGTCTGTTAGTCTTTTCTTTATCTTGTGGTTACTTCACATGTCCTTGGAGGGCTCTAAATTCTGGATTCCACGTGTCCAGATTTTAGTTCCCCCAGGATTTCTTCATTGAAGCTTCTCATGGTTAGTTTGGCAAAACTTAAAGTTTCAGTGGTCTAATGATCAAACTCTGACAGTAACTGTCTGTAAAAACAAGCTTGGCACCAAGCTGACTAAAGTGGGAAATTTCTTGAACGAGGTGTTTGTTCCCTCTTGAGCCTCCTTTTGCTACGAGGGGATTTCTCTGATGGTTCCCTGTTGGCTTCCATTATCCCAGGAGTCCCTGGCTCACCTCTGTGAGACATCAGCTGTGCTCCAGTGTGGCTGTTCCATCTCAGAGTCACCTCAGAGGGGCCCTCACGGGTACCTTGTCCCTCTAAGTTTTTCATGTTATCCCACAGATTTCCCGGAACAAGCCTGAGCTTGTGCCCCTCCCCCATCATGTCCCGTTTAGAGCCCTGGGACACTGTGGAACCTCATGGAATCAAGGAGTCACTGTGACACCACAGGGCCTCATGGACCCAAGGGGACCCTGGGACACTGTGGGGGCTCATGGAACCAAGGGGACCCTGGGACACTGTGGGGGCTCATGGAACCAAAGGGACCCTGGGACACTGTCAGGAGCCTCGTGGTGCCCAGGGCTGAGGAATCCCGTGGGTGCAGGTGGCTCAGGGAGCAGCTGCAGTTGGAGCTGTGGGATGAGCTCTGGGTGAGGGGCCTCAGCCCAAAGGCCGTGAGCTGCTGACCCTGGAGCAGCCAAGGGAGAGGACACTTGGAGACAGGGCAGGAGCCCAGGACTCAGCAGGAAGAGCAGTTTGTGTGCTTGGAGTGTGAGGGGATAAAAACTCATAGAGGTTTTTGTTGGGGGTCCCTCCTTGAGGCACCAGCTCAGGCTGTTTCTGTGTTTCTTCACAAGAAATAAATTGTTTTATTGTTTCTAAGACATGAGACTCTGCCATGGGAAACCTGCAATGGAAGCAGTGAGGAAACCTGGTCTGACTGTGAGAGTGGGGGGTGTGAGGAGTCACAGGGGACCCGTCGGGTCACTGGAGCTGCTGCTGCTGGGAAGGGGCCTGAGTGTCAGCAGTGCCAGTCTGGGCTGGTGGGAGAGTGACTGCCAGGGAGTCCTGGGAATGGTGAGCCTGGGAAGTTCCCTTAAGAGTGTCAGGGGGATCTCGTGTGCAGAGACCCCCAGGAGCCCCCTGAGCCGCTCTGCTCATGGCAAGGATGCAGAGAAGGCAGAGTTACTGAACACCTTTGCACTGACAAGACCAGCCCTCAGGGATCTCTGGCCCGGGAGACCAGGCTATAGGAATGTTGGAAGGAAGACCTTGCCTTGCTAAGGAAGATTGAGTCAGAGAACACCTCCAGAAACTCTACCCCCACAAGTCCGTGGGACACTTGATGACCTCCTGTCACCAAAGGGACCCTGTGACACTGTGGGACCTCGTGGTTATCAGACTCCAAAATATTGTGTGCAACTACAGTTTCACAGAACTTCCAAAAGTACTGTGAAAAACTGTAGAGCCTGAGCGTGTTGGTCCAAACTATTGTGATCTCACCTGAAGATGTCCCTGCTAACAGAGGTCCTGTGTGTTCCCTCTGCTCTCTGGGCACTTGCATCCTTTGAGAGCTGCCCATCACTCTGGTAGCCAAGAGCACAGGGCGGGGGATCCCCTGGAGGGGGAGCAGAGACATCTTTCCTACATCACCTTGCTCAGAGCCCCATCCAACCTGGCCTTGAATGTTTGCAGGGATGGGGCATCCACCACCTCCCTGCAAATGTCTTCCTGTGTTTCATTCTCATCATCAAATGTTTCTTCCCTCTCTCTAGTTTGAACCTCCCCTCTTTTAGTTTATCTCCCTCACCCCCTGTCCTATTGTGACAGGCCCTACTGAACCCTTTGCCCACATGTCTCTAAAAAGCTGCCTTGAAGTACTGGAAGGCCCCAAGGAGGTCTCCCCACAGCCTTTTCTTCTGCAGGCTGAAGAGCCCCCACTCTCTCAGCCTGTCTCCATGCGAGAGGTGCTGCAGCCCTGGGATCCCCTTGGTGGCCTCCTCTGGAAGTGCCCCAAGAGGTGCGTGTCTTTGCTGTGCTGAGGAGCCCATGGAGCTGCAGGAGATGCCAGGGCTGGCAGGGGAATCCCCCCAAGCCATTGCCATTGCGGGCGGGTGCGTTGCAGAGAGCCAGAGGAGCCCAGAGCTGGAGGCAGCACTGCAGGGGGGTCTCAGCTGAGCGGAGCAGAGGGGCAGAACCCCCCTCCCCTGCTGCCCACGCTGTGGGATGAGCCCAGGACACGGGGGGGTTGTGGGCTGTGAGCTCCCATTGCTGGCTCCCATCCTGCTTTTCATCCCCCACTATCCCCATGGCCTTGGATGCAGGGCTGCTCTCCATCCCTTCAGCCCCGAGCCTGGCCCTTGAGATCTGGGGGCATTTGACACCCGCTGGCTCCTTTGATCCCCTTTCCCATCCCTCCCAGAGCCCAGGGAAGGACTGAGGGGCCTTGGCTGATTGTCCCTGACCCTCCCCTGCCCCGACACCAAGCTGTGCTCCTTGGGGACGGTGCTTGGACAGCCCCAGTCAGACCCTGTTTCCCGCTGTGCCCCCAAACCACCGGGTGCCCCAGGGGACGTGGGAACACACATGGACACGGGAAGGCACCCGTGGATGTGGGAACACACACCCCCAGACAGACACAGAGCATTTGTTTTGCTGCAGGGGTTTATTGATTCTTGCAGGGAAATTGCCAGGGCACCCAGGGGATCAGGGGGGTCCTCCAGGGATGATCATCTCCTCATGCCGCTGGAGGGGGCCAGGACACGGGTGTCACCACCACTTCCAGTCCTGAAAGACAGAGCCCCAAACGTCACCCCCGGTGTCCACAGGGACATGGCAGGGGCCTTGTCCCCACCCTGTCTGTCTGCAGGGAGCTGGGGCAGGAGAAGGGAATTGGATGCTGAGATCCATGTGGCCCCAGAGCCCCTGAGCCCGGGATGCTGTGACACCTCCCCGAGCCCCTCCCTGCCCTCCCGGTGAGCCTGGGGGTCTGCAGAGCCCCCAGTGCAAGGCCAGGCTTGGGGGCAGCTCTGTCCAGCTGCCCCGGGACACGGAGCAGGGACAGCCCCCTGCGTGTCCCTCTGCTGTCCCCAAGCTCTGCCCACTGCAGAGGGCTCAGGGACCCCCCAGGGCCCTGCCAGGCTCCTTTGGGGGGCTGAGGAGCCTCCCATATTTCTCACCTGGACATGCAGAGAGGCAGCCGAGCGTCACTGGTGCAGCAGCTTCCCCAGGTCAACTTTGGGGGGCTGGGGACAAAGGCAGGGTTAGAGACACACTGGGGTGGACTGGGGCACACTGGGATGGACTGGGACACACTGGGATGCCAGGGGGGAGGTTGTGGCCATGAGAGCGGAGGGTGTGAGCCCAGCAGAACTCAGGGTACCCACCCTAGGCCTCCTCACTGGATGGATATTGATGTCTCCCTGTAGAGAGAGTGTGAGGTGTCACTGGTCATTGGGGTGTCCCCAGGCCCAGGAAGGATGGGGGGACTACATTTCCCCCAGTTTCCCACACTGGGGACATCCCAGCTCCAGGACTTACCTGGAGACATCCAGCTCCTCCTTGTCCCGCAGATGGCTGGGGAAGGAGAGCAAAGGTTTAAGCAGGATTGGCCCCTGTGGGGCTGGGGGAGGGACACGGGTGTCCCCAGACCCCCCAGCCCATGGTTGGCCCCTGGTCTGAGGGGGAAAAGCCCTTCTGCTCCCCCAGCCCCACTGCACCCAGTTTCCCCCAGGATCCCTGTTCCTGCAGGGCCCAGGGTGGGGATGGAGACAAGGAGAGCCAGGGGAATTCAGGGCCGGCAGGGAGGGTGGGGGGGAGGAGGAGGGGACCCAAAGAGGTGAAGTGGGGGGAATTGGGGATCCCACAGGATGGGCATTGGGGTGTGGAAGGGATGGGACTGTGAGGGATGCGGGGGAGGAGGAAGGGATGGCAGTGGAGGGGACCCAGGGAATGAAGCAGGGCAGGGGTGGGGGCAGGAGAAATGGGGAAGGGGAGAAAAGTGGAAGGGACTGGGAGGGTCTTTGGGACTGAGGGGTCAAGGAAGGGGATTTCTGGACATGAGTGTCATGGGCAATGGGAAAGGGGAAGGATTAGAGGAGAAAGAGGGGAAGAAATGGTGTGGGAATGATGCCCTGTGTGTGTGTGGTGGGGTGGACTGGGGTGTGTGGGAATAGAGTGGGGGTCCTGAGGAAGGGCCTCCCCGGTGCACACTGGGGTGGACTGGGGAGCACTGGGATGGCCTGGAGGGTGGTGGCCACCAGAGGGGAGGGTCTGGGCCCAGCACAAGCCCTGGTACCCACCGGGCCGCCGATGACGCCTGCCTGTAGAGAGACAAGGAGACGTCACTGGTCACTGGGGTGTCCCCAGTGCCAGGAAGGGATGGGGGGCCCAAAGTGCCCCCACTTCCCACACTGGGTGCCCCCCAACTCCCAGACTTACCAACTCGCAGAGTTCACCACTGGCCTCAAAGGGCTGCAGGAGGAGAGCAAAGGTTTGGTTGGGGTTGGCCTTGTGGGGCTGGGGGGACACGGGTGTCCCCACCCCCTCCAGCCCCGGCTGCCCCCCGGGCTGAGCGGGGCTCTTTGGGATTGCGGCTCCCAGGCAAGTTGGGGACACCAGTGCAGGGGGAAAGGCAAGGCATTGAGGGCAAAGCCTGGAGGAAAGGCCCTGGGAAGGGGCCATGGCAGGGCATTTCCCAGTTGGTGCCAGTTCAGCCTGGCCAGGCCTTGTCCCACTTGAGCCCAGGGTGGAGCTTGGGCCTGTTTGTCCTCCTTGGACTCCAGTGGGGCTTGGCCCAGTTCCACCCAGTTTGGGTTGGGCCTTTTGCCTTGGCTGGGAAAGAGAGGAGATGGTGGGGAGATGCCCCAGGAGACCAAGAGCATGGGATGGGGAGGCCCAAAAAGGTGGGATTTGGGGTCAGAAAGAGCAGGAAGCGTTGGGACTGTGCCAGGACGGAGCCGGGTGCAAGCATCCCGTGAGGAAGCGGAGCTGCAGCAACAGGAGTTGAATTGTGGGAAGGGGAAGGAGAGAGGGAATTGTGGCCAGAAGAAAGTGGCCTGGCCCGGGGCTGGGGGTGCTGGGGAGTGCTGGGGGAGCCCCTGGATTGGGAAGGGGCCCATCCCTGAGCCCATGGCCGTGGCATGGGGGCCTCACCTTGGCATCTGCCGGGGGGCTCATCAGGATGGTGAAGAGCAGGGCCACGCTGAGCACAGCGACCTTCATCTTCCTCTGGGCCTGGGCAGCGCTGGCTGAGGCTGCACAAGGGCAGGAGCACATTTATCCCTGCCGGGACTCCTCCCTGCCCCCTCCCCGAGAGCCCCCGGGGCAAAGCCCGGCTGGGCACAGCCCCCAGCCCTGGCCACAAGCCCAGCCCTGGCACAGAGTCCATCCCGCCTGCGGCACCCATCCAGCCACCTTCCCCGGCATCCCTCCAGCTTCCTGCACGGGGCAGCTGCCCCTGGAAGGGCCCAGGCCCCTGGGGGTGCCAAGGGGGGGGGCAGGGAGCTGAAAGCAGCTGCATACCCTGTGGGGACAATCCCACACAACACAATCCATCCTCCAACAGCCCCCAAAGCCTGATCCACCCATGTCCTCCTGCCCATCCCTTCCCAGAGCTTTCCCTCTGGGACACCCCAGAGCTGACCCAGGCCCCAGATCATCATGTCTGTCCACAATTGTCCCTGTTCCACTCCAGCCTTGTGGGGAAAGAAGGGGGTTGCCACTGAATATGATTTGAGAAAATTCCACCAACTTAGGTGGGAGAACAATGGGGGACTTGGGCTGTGGGAACAGCCCCATGACTGGGATCTCCAGGCACTGGAGGCACTGGGGAGCACTGGGCAATGTTGGGCACCTGGAGACAAGGGGAAGGCTTGGGGAATTGCTCCGATGTGTCAGATCCCAGATCCAGCCCTCCCCATTTCCCAGCACTGCAGGCCCCAAATGGGTCCAGTCTCCAGCCCCAGAGCAGAGCCCAGGGGGGAAGATTCTCTGCCCTGGCCCTCCCTGTTCCTCTGCAGGCCATTTCTCTTTCCCACTCTGCTCTCATGAGTCCCATTCCATGGTTCAGTCCTTTCAGGGGTGCTGTGCCCCCAGAAGATGCTTTTCAAAGCCCAAGGGAGGGTTCCACTCCCCATTACACTCTTGCACTGGCCAGATGGGACTGCTAAAGGGCAAGTGAGCCTTCCTGAGCAATCCTTTGCTCTCCAGTCACCGATCAGCTCATGGAAGGGAACCAGGAAGCCCCGGGGGGTGTGATATTGTCCTTGGCCATCTGTCAGAGTGGCAATTGGCACATTGGGTGCCCTTTGACCTGCAGCATCCCCACAAGGGAAGTCTCTTCTGAAGGCCCAGGCAAGGGAAACAGCTGTTGAATCTTCTCCCTTCTCCAGGCAGCTCTGCCAAGAGCCCACTGGTTCCATGAGGGTCCCTGACAGACCCTCTCTGGAGTTGTTCTCTGCCAAGGATGAACGGAGCCTCCAGGCCAGTCACAACAGGGAGCTTTGGCCACTCCTTCCCAGTCAGACCATCCTCAGCCTCCAACACAGACACTCCATGGGATCCTCCCGTCCCTCCAGAGAAAAAGATGGATTCTGCCCCTTTGTCACGGGCTGTTTCAGAGCTCACTCTGCACCAGTGCCCAGCAGAGATTTCTGTTCCCGTGGGGCTGATGTGCCAGGCCATTGATCCCACACATCCCAGGAACCCTCAGGGCCCCTTTCTGAGGCCGGGCTGACCCTGTTCCTGCTCAGGGGATTGATTTCTGGGGTTTGTTACTGCAAAGCAGAAGTACCTTGAGCAGAGTCAAAAGTCAGACCAGCCCTTCTCCTCTGCCCAACAGACACTGGAGCAGGAGTTCTCCTGCACAAATGCTTTTGGCCTTTGGTTTTCCTTCCAGTTTCTGGACCTGAGCTTTCAGTCTCCAGGGAGGTTCCCCCTCCCACTCCCTCATGGCCAAGCCCCAGTCCCACAGACAGAACCTCGGGGTGACACTTGGGCTGTGCCACCAACAGCCTTTCCCTGGAGCAGGAAAAGGTCAGCTCTTCCTGGCTGAGACAGTGGTCAGCAGGAGAGGGGAGGACATCCTTAAACGCTGGGACATGTGCTGAGACACAGCCCCGAGGGAGGCAGTGGGGTTCCCACTCAGCTCCTGCAGCTGACTGGCCAACCCACCTGCCCTGGGAGCCTCCCAGCCTGCCCAGCTCGTTAACCCCAGGCTGTTGGCACATGTTCAGTTGGTGTCCAGTGCCACCCCCCTGACTGGCATCTCCAAGGCAGCCTGGGCCTCTCCTGCGTCAGTGTTCCTCAGTGATGACCCTGTGGGCAGTTCCTTCATTCCTGTCCAGATGAATTCAGCACACAAATGATGTCACGGCACATGTGCATCTGGGCAATAATCCCCCCCTGGCACACTCTGGTCTCTAACAAATGGGGCACAAAGCAGAAACAGTCCAGAGGAAAATCTTCCCGGGCACTGCCGCCTCCTTGGGCAAGTTCCAGAGCAAATAGTCAAGGCAGTTGCCTGGAATGTTTTCCCAGCTGTCCCACAACAGATCTGTTCTGGCCCCACAGTGCCCCAGAAAGAGAGAAACCTTAACAAATGCCCCGGAAGGTCACACAACAATCACAGCCATTGACAGTTCTCAGGAACCACTTCTCAGGGTGTTTTTACTTCTTTGAAGCCGTGACAGGCATCTGTATCATCATGGGAACAAACCCAGGGACACCTGGGATTCCCTGTGGATCAGGCAAAACTTCCTCTGCCTTCAGAACCCAAAACAGGTTTTCACCACCAGACCCTTTGATCCCCAGCTCGGGACTCCTAAAAGTGCTTCTCACACCCTCATAGGCAGAGCACTAAACCAGAGCATTATTTTCCTGTCCCACAGGCTGCTGGATGGATTTGGAAGTGGATGGAGATTGGGAAGCACAGCTTGAATGACTGTGGCACATATCAGACAGAAGGAGTTTCCAGAGGAACCATGGCACCTGTTTGAAGATCAACAGGGGATTGGGAGACACAGGATCCACCTCAAGAAATGGGACACGGGTGTCTGAGCCAACCTGGGAAGGAGGGATTTCAACTAGGAAAGACATGGGAAGGGCAGAGTTCTGGAGACCAGCCAGGCACCAAGACAAGGCTCCAGTGGGGAAACTTCCAGGAAGGTCCAGCAGCCCAGGGAGCGGCCCCAAGGCCTGACAAGGGGGTGTCCTCTTGCAGCCCTCCTGGCAAACAGACCCTCTCCGACACCTCAGTGAAGTGCCTGGAGAGCAAAGCACAAGGTAGGGAAACAAACACAGAGATTTGGAGATCCTGTGCAGTTGGAGACCTGGATCTCCCAGAGAGATGGTGGGATGGCTCCAGGGTTGGAGTGTTGTCATGAACGGCTCCAGGGGTTTTGGCAAAGCAGGCCAGGAAGGGGAGCGGTGGAGTCGCCCCTTCTGGAATAGAAAACCAGCCCTGAGGAGTCTCTGACCCAGGAGAGCAGTGAAAAGAAATGGCGGAAGAAAGACTTTCCCGTGGTCAAGGGGGATCTGGGTTGAGATCTCCTGGGCAAACTTGGCATCCACAAGTCCATGGGCCCTGTCAGGTGCATTTGGGAGCACTAAGGGAGCTGCTGGACACCACAGGGAGGCCACTGCTGATGATCTTTGAAAGGCTGTGTCAGTCAGGAGAGGGGCCTGAGGGCTGGATGAGAGCCAGTGTCATCCCACTCTTCCAAAAGGGCAAGAAGGACCCAGGGAGCTGCAGGCCAGTCAGCCCCACCGCCATCCCTGGAATGGGCTGGAATGGCTCATCCTGGAGGCCCTCTGAGCACGTGGATGACAGGGAGGGGATCAGGAGTGGTCAGCATGGATTCACCAAGGGCTGACCCACCTGATTGCCATCTAGGATGGCCCAGCTGGCTGGCAGGAGGAGAGCAGAGCTGTGGGTGTTGTGTGCCTGGAGCTCAGCAAGGCTTTGGGCGCTGCCCCCACCTCAGGGCTCCGGCCTGTCCTGAGGGCAGCAAGGGAGCCCCAGGGCTGTGGGGTGCCCCAGGACCTGCTCCTGCCCGTGCCCCCAGCTCTGCCCTGCTCTGCCAGGCCTGGGGGGAGCCCGGGTGTCCAGGCTGCCTTGACCTCCCCCATTCCCAGACTGCCCAGATCAGACAGGGCTGGAAAGCCCTGGGATTGCTGAATGGCTTCCTGCTGCCTCAGGCCATGGGCAAACAGGGCTTATCAGAGGTGCTGGCAGGGACAAACACCCCTCCTGCTGGCAGGGGAGCTCTGTTTGCCCAATTAGCTCCAAGTGGCTGCCTGGGGACAAGGGCCCCTTCAGGCTGTCCCTCTGCAGGGCCACACCCTGCCCAGGGCCAGCGCTGGCGTGGGCCCAGAGACCTGGAGAGACACTGTGTGGGGACAAGGGCTTGTGGGGAGCTGAGGCCAAGTCCCAGCCAGGGACAGAGCTGGACACGGAGCCTTGTTGGGGATGGGGTCCCTTGGAACCCCCCCGTGTGGGGCAGCTCTGCAGAGCGGGACCCAGGTGATGTGGGTGGCCCCGGGTGTGACAAAGGCAGGACAAGACAGGGGATCTTCCCCCTGGGCTCTGCTCTGGGGCTGGAGACTGGACCCATTTGGGGCCTGCAGTGCTGGGAAATGGGGTCGGTTGGATCTGGGAACTGCCACACCCGAGCAATTCCCCAAGCCTTCCCCTTGTCTCCAGGTGCCCAACATTGCCCAGTGCTCCCCAGTGCCTCCAGTGCCTGGAGATCCCAGTCATGGGGCTGTTCCCACTGCCCAGGTCCCCCATTGTTCTCCCACCTAAGGAGGTGGGATTTTCCCAAATCATATTCAGTGGCAGCCCCCTTCTTTCCCCTCGGGGCTGGAGTGGGAACAGGGACAATTGTGCTCAGACACGCCGGGTTTGGGGCTGGGCTGAGCTCTGGGGTGTCCCAGAGGGAAAGCTGTGGGAAGGGATGGGCAGGAGCACATGGGTGGATCAGGCTTTGGGGGCCGTTGGAGGATGGATTGTGTTGTGTGGGATTGTCCCCACAGGGTATGCAGCTGCTTTCAGCTCCCTGCCCACCCCCTTGGCACCCCCAGGGGCCTGGGCCCTTCCAGGGGCAGCTGCCCCGTGCAGGAAGCTGGAGGGATGCCGGGGAAGGTGGCTGGATGGGTGCCGCAGGCGGGATGGACTCTGTGCCAGGGCTGGGCTTGTGGCCAGGACTGGGGGCTGTGCCCAGCCGGGCTTTGCCCCGGGGGCTCTCGGGGAGGGGGCAGGGAGGAGTCCCGGCAGGGATAAATGTGCTCCTGCCCTTGTGCAGCCTCAGCCAGCGCTGCCCAGGCCCAGAGGAAGATGAAGGTCGCTGTGCTCAGCGTGGCCCTGCTCTTCACCATCCTGCTGAGCCCCCCGGCAGATGCCAAGGTGAGGCCCCCATGCCACGGCCATGGGCTCAGGGATGGGGATGCTCCTGCCTGCAGGAGAGTAGCTCTGCTGCAGGATGGAATTGTGGCTGTGATCCCAAAAATCCTTGCTCTGGCCTCTCCCTCTCCCAGTCCAGAGGATCCTCTGCTCTCCCTGACCTCCAGTGCTGGGCACTGCAGCTTCTCCCTCCCACTATTGCCTCTCTTCACTCCACTTCCACTGCAAATCTCCCTGTGCCCAGAGCCCCAGATGCTCAGGGAACCTGACCAGGGAGGTCCCTGACAAGGGAGGTCCACTGTCAATTGCTGGGAGGGCCCCCACCTGTTTCTTTTAATGGTGCTCCCAAATCCCACCCCTTGGGCCTCCCATCCCATCTTTTTGGTCCCCTCAGGCATCTCCTCCCCAGGATCTGCTCTGTGTCCTACCCAGGGTCCCCAAATATCCTCCCATTAAGCATTCCCAAAGCTTTTCTTTCCATCCTTCTCCTCAGATCTTTGCCTTTCACCCAGGCCACTGCCCTGGTACCTCCCAAGACCATTCCTTGCCTCCCTCTCCACTCCCAACCATCTCCCAGTGCCCTCGTTTTTGTCCTCCTCCATCCTCCTCCTCCTGTCCCCACCAAGCCTCTCCCTTGCAGTCCCCATGTCCCTACACTTGAATTCCTTTCCCCTCCCCTGCATCCCACACAGGGCCCCTTCAACACCCCAATCCCAGTCCCGTGGGCTCCCCAGTTCCCCCCAGTTCAGCATCTTTGGGTCCCCCCCAACCTCCCCCCACCGTCCCTGCAGGCCCTGAATTCCCCTGGCTCTCCTTGTCTCCATCCCCACCCTGGGCCCTGCAGGAACAGGGGTTGGAGGTGAAACTGGGGGCAGTGGGAGCAGGGGGAGCAGAAGGGATTTTCCCCCTCAGACGGGGGCAGCCCTGGGCTGGGTGGTCTGGGGACCCCCGTGTCCCTCCCCCAGCCCCACAGGGGCCAATCCTGCTTAACCCTTTGCTCTCCTTCCCCAGGCACTCTTGGCAGGAACCCAAAATGATCTGCAGGTGAGTGGGACTGGAGGGCATCCAGTCTGGGAACTGGGGGACACTTTGGTCCCCCCATCCCTCGCTGGCACCGGGGACATCCCAGTGACCAGCCAGGGCTCCTGGTCTCTCTCCAGGTGGATTTAGTGGAAGTTGGGATCCTGAAGACGGCTCAGGTGGGTACCAGGAGTTCTGCCTGAGTCGGGTCCTCCCCTCACATGGCCATGACACTCCTAAGCCATCCCAGTCTGCCCCAGTATACCCCAGTGCACCCTACTGCCTCCTCAGAGAACACCCTGCCCCCCCGAATTTTCCCAGGAACCCACTTCCCGAGGGCCCCTGTTGCATTCCAATCCCTGACACCACAGGGCTCCCCCCAGATGCCCCAGGATCAGCCCCTCCCCAGCTGTGCCTCTTTGCCAGGACCCCCCAGTGCTCCTGGGCAGGA